>NC_056747.1:551564477-551609477 GCF_019279795.1 Protopterus annectens | reverse complement strand
CAGTGAAGATAACATTATCGCTGGTGTCTTTAAGACTGAGTGGCTGAATTGCTGATAGTTTTCTATTTGCTGAAAATATCTTAAGAATGTTTTTCTCACGACAGATTAGAATTTTACTTTTCCATATTGCATTTGCAGAGGTCTGAAGGTTAGTCTGTTAGGTGCCGTATGTTATATTGGTTTCTAGGAACTGTCTATCATGTGCATAAATAAGATTTAGGGCATTGAGATCTTAGCAAACATCATTTATGAACAGGGAGAACAATAGAAGGCCAGGATGTGACCCTTGGAATATGTCATTGTTTAGAACAGCTTAAGCTGAAAGGTTATTGTTAGCATATACTTGCAGTGTCCTGTCTTTTAGTTTTAGAAGCAGGGTAGTACCCTATCCCCCAAATAATTTCATAAATCCTGAACAAGAATTTAGAATAATGTATTTGACTCACTCTTCAGTAAGTACTACAATTTGTTTTCTGGATACAGATACATACATACTCCTACTATATCGAGACAAAATACCAGCACTATCTAATTTACTTAAAATACACGAAAACCCAAGACAACGACGTTCTAGTGACAGGAACTTAATCAAGATCACCAGAACCAACAACTCAGCAGGAGACTCCTTCTTTCCTAACTACAAAGGCGAAATCTGTTACTCACTGCCCCCTGATAACACCTCAGCATATTCTATCATTAAGTTTAAACTACTAAAGGAACACCTATTTATCAAAAGACAATGCCCATGCCTTCCCCCAGGGTGACCTTCTACACCTGCTTTTCCCTCAGGACTTTATCAACCTCCGCATATTCATTTACTGTACGTACTAGTTTTCTTAATATGCAAACCTCATCTACTAGGAGTTCTACTACACTCCTGAAAGCTCTCTACTACTCCCTGTACTCCTCAACTCTTTCATACACCATCATACTCAAACCCAATATTGTAAATTTACACATATCTATGGGTGAATTATACACAACTGACAATAACAGGGGATGAACCTTTGGGAACTTTCCCTTGTGGCCATTGTTCTTCGTGTAACCAGGTGAATAAGCTAAAGCAATTTACCAGTGTTAATACTAGTAAAGTTTACAATCTTAGGATATTTGGTAATTGCTCAAGCAGCTGGGTTATATATTTGGTTATATATTTGGCCACATGTCAGTGTTCCGCCTTCTATGTAGGAAAAACCTCACGTTCACTCAGAATAAGAATAGGGGAACATCGGAGTGACATTCGTAATAAGAAACCCACGAATGCTCTTTACCAACACGCCACTAAGCACCCCACAGCGAAGTTTATGTTCACTGTTATTGACAGAATCACTGGTAACAAGAATAATCAACAGGGATGGCAAAACATACTGAGCCACAAAGAAAAATATTGGATTATCCATCTTGGAGCCTTGTTTCCACCGGGTCTTAATGACCATTTATGATAAGTATGTTGTTACATACTTATTTAGTTTTTTGTGTTTTATTGGTATATTGTTATTTAATAACTGGGCTCATATGGATCAATCCTTCATATAGTATATTTGATTATCTATATGAATACATTATTTAGTTTACACTATGTTGATTGGCCAGCATGTTTAACTACTTCGGATATATTATTTTGTCCAGTTGTATTGTTTTGTATGATGGTAATAATTTATACCATGAACATGTAAGTTAATAGTTTTTTAACTAGCCAACTACTGATCTATTTTTGTTTATTAACAAATTTATCTGTAGCAGTTCACAACTATTAACCAACTTCAATACGTTAAACATATTGTTAGGTCAAATTGGTATTGATATTAAACATCACCAAATTAAAATAACATTCATATACATACATAAATATTATTTGGAAATGTATTATTAATGTAGTTTCTAATACCACTTATGCTTATGTGCATAATTCTAGCAGTACATTTTGATAATTATAAAAAGGGGGGTATGGACCCTACTATTGTCTGCCATTGGCTGGGGCATTATATGAATATTCGTGATGTCTTTTGCTTACTGACTCTACTATTTTTCACTGAAGAAGGCATTTTCCGAAACCGGTTTGAATTTGGATGATTTTTGATTTATTTGGGCATTTTTATGTCCTTTTTGAAGTGACTATAATAAAGTATTGGACTACTTATGCTGGCCTCTAGTGTTTTCTTCATTCAAGTTTGGCCGAGCATGCTGTACGAGCGAGGCGTGTTGTTCTGGTTTGAATTATACATACTCTCATCAATTCAAGTAGAAATTACTAAACATACAACTAACGTGTCCTGCTACTAGTCAAGGCTATGGAAGTGGGTCTTGCATAACATGCATTCATTTATAAATATTACATCGACTATCAATGATGTAGTACTGCCATGTAATATAAACCATGTACCAGATTCCGGCACAATTCATTAATGTGTCTGAACTCCAAGGAGTTTCTATTTACTCTGTTATATACCTGCAGGAACTTGGGTATGCAGTATGCATGGAAATGAGGTGCAAACACATATTCAACAGTTCACAGATGTTTAAATAGTAGGGTAAATGTGTGTAGCAGGCATACATTTATGCCAAGCAAGTCTAGCACCAAAATAATAAAGGACATATTTTGCAGTCCAAAACCACTGATGTTCTCTTCAGCAGAATACTGTCAAGCAACAACACCAACATGTCTTGTAAGAAACCTATAGCTAAACTGATTCATTAAAGCAATGCAAACGGCAACAAGTTGCAGCAGACTACCATGCATGCAAGTGCTGACAGCCATTCTCTCTCCTGACCAGTAACAATGCTATCCTTCTGCTGAATGCATGTGAAAAGCAGCAACGGAATCCCCGCTTACAATATTAGCATAAATAATTCTGGTCTGTAGGCATGGCTAGAGGGACAAGCATTTGTATGAGTCACTCTTGGCCATGCCTGTAGAGTGTCAGTCAATAGGGCAAGAAAGTGTTCTGCCATCTATCCTGCCATACAAGTTGCAATGTGTGTGTGTGTGTGTGTGTGTGTGTGTGTGTGTGTGTCCGTCCACATGTACACTCTCAAACATACAGATTTAAGTAGGTGCTCCTATAGTTTCCAGTACTAAATAAGGTCAGTTAGGTACATCATGCCTTCCCATATACCTGCACAGAGGTAATTAGTCAAGATCATGTTACACCAAGCCTGGTCTAATACTCCCTTTTTATGTGTATGTGAACAAATTAGGTTAATGAAGGGTGAAGCCAGTATGTTCTGACATCATGGCTCCAATGACCATGGAGTGAACCACAGCTGTGGCCCAAACACATGTAATAATGTATAACAAATATTAGCATTATTTCCATCTGTTAAATACAGTACTGACAGTTGTCAAATTGTTCCACTGATGTCTACATAACAATACATTTAAGCTCCTTGTCAGGTGTGGAATAAGTATATAATGTTATGAACAAACACAAAGCTGCATACAAATGGAACTAAGAAGAATTTGATTCATTTGATATTTGTTTACCTGGAAAATATGATTGGGATAATATCCCATTTTCAGTGGAGGACCAGGGAGAAAAACTCCACATTGACATAGTATGGTTACATTTAAATAACAAAGTTGTTATAAAGCTTAATACATAACATATTAACTATGTTAACAAATGACAATTTCATATCATACATTGTGGGTTATACATTCAGAGTGCAAATATTTGGACAGTCAGAAGTTGCAAAGGAACATTGTGAATAGTTAAAGAACTTACAACTTCAGTTACAGTACATGGAGATAACATGATATACATTGAGTACTCTCTTTGGAACAGAGGTGAATAATTAGCATAACCAAGGCATATATATATATAGTTGTCCTTTATCTAAGAATTAGATTGACTATGCCGAGACAGAAACAAGTAATAAGAAGTATGCCAGAGGTAGGGTGAGGGGAAGCTAGTTCAGCCTGAGGGCTTCTCACATAATGTTTATACAATGCATTTTATTTAGATTCCCTGTTCCCAAATAATCTGCATTGTGATGTAAAACTGGCCAAGTAGATGGTTTACATTTTTTTACCACTTGAAAATGACTTAGGCATACGGCCAGTTATACTATACAACATACTTCAGAGTAGAAATATTAAAAGATGACTGCTATTTTATTGGCTTCTGTTTCCTAATGCAGCCATACTTTTAATAAAGCTCTTAAAATGTAACATGCCAGAAAACTGCAGTATTTTCCTAGGATAACAAACAGTGTTGCAAGATCACTAAACATTCCACATATAAATTGCTATACAAAGGCCTATAGTTTTGTATAGCTAAAATATAAGCATGTGGAATATAATAATAACAGGACTGAATTATGTTTGACATCTTGAGTTTACCACTGGCAAAAAAAATTAGATTTGCATCACTTCTGAGTTGTTTAAAATTGCATAGCAGCTATAATAATAAATATCTTTATGGAGCTGGTAGACAAGTGTAATAAAATAAACAAGTTGCTAAACGCAGGCAGGGCATACTCATAAAAAGAACTACCTCCTATGTTTTGTTAATAAGGCTCGGAGAGATGATGGAAAAATTTTTCTTTGAATGCTATCTTCTGATTCACTGTACTGGTCTTAGTGCTTCAGAAAGTAAACAGCTTTGTTTGTCCATATGAAACAGGCATAGCTCTCAAGTTTACAGATTTTCCCAGAATGTCCAGATTTTTGCCATCTATTTTTGGTTAGTTCCTGAATTTTTTTTTTCTGGCAAATCATTGAAGATTGAAGTCACTAAATAATAAATAATGACAGACATTTGAGTTTCAGACTTCATATCCTTTAGAAATATATAATAATACAATTCCTGTTATTCAACCATCTAAGTTTATGGGAGCAATATTTCCAATCTGCCCCTATTTTTGGGCCTTTGTCCCCCTATTTTTGGCTTTGTCCAGATTTCTTGCTCTGAGAGAGGTTGAAAGGTATGAAAAAAGAGTTGCACAGGCAACAGAAATGCACTTTTGTGGACCTAGTCCAATGAAAGTAATTTAGAACATCCCTCAGGCAATGCTCTCTCTCTCTTTCATTTTCATTCTGTATTTATGCCATTAACAAACAGGAATTCATTATTATAATGATACTTCCCAAACTGTGTTTTGGGAACTAAAAAAAAAAAAAAACAGTACAGATATTATGCATTTAACTATAAAATAGGAACTTTGATTTCAGATACTGCACAACATTTTATCGTGAGGAGATCACATAATAGTCCAAGGCAGAAAGTCAACATTTTTATCAGGATCAGAAGTTTGGCCTGCAGAAAAGAAACTCTGCATCTCTAATGCATGAACTATATTGAAAATGCAGTGAAAATAATGCCTAAATATATGCTAACTTGTTTTTAATAACCACTGCATTTTAAATGGTCCTCTGACTACTGTTACATTTCTGGCCATAGTAATAATATGAGCAGAGAAACAACATTACCACTTTGCTGTGCACATATAGTGCTGTAAGCTATAATTTATAGCTACTCTCAAACCGATGAATTACAGGATGCAATTAGTAAAATGGCATGCTTATACAAATCTATTTACACAGAATGATTATTCCATTATTTTTTATTAAACATGGTACAAAGCACACAGCATTCCTATAATGTTGTTACAGAAGTTTTTATTAACTGTAATGTTGAATTTATACCAACTAATTAATATTAATGTGACCTTGTTGGCTATTGTTATTATTTTGAAGGGCTACAGGAAAATTTATTAAACGTTTGCAAAGCTTGCAGAAAAGATTTAGTGCTTGTTATGCTGCACCAAAATCAGGCTCTGCTAATACAAAAAGATATAATAAAAATGTTAAAATTAGGAATGCTGTCCATCATATGACAGTACTTGTAAAACTCCATTAGTCTCCATTATACACAATTTATTTCTAACACTTCACTTAGTGTTAGGAAAATAAATAAAATTGTCAGTTTTACTCTCAAAAAAATTTCATTTTGAAACATAACAGTAATAAAGAATTTTGACTTTAAGTAAGACTTATTTTGGAGAGTTAAAATGGGACTCCATATCAGTTCAAAAAGCTGTGTGAAAACTAGCCAAAACAATTACATTTACAAAACCAGGGCAGACATCTTAGAAGTGGAAACACATTGCAAACTATAAAAACCCTAGCACCAGGGAATAGCTTCAGCAATATAAGTTTGTCCCAGTCCCCTTCAATAATACACAATGGCACCAAATGACATTTGATGACCATTATTAATTTCACACATAACATTATTACATTTTCAAATATTAATTGTAACAGGAATGACTTTGTAACCATAGCATGAAAATCCTTATAACAGACATCAGGGCAGCATACCTTGCTCATCCTGTCTGAATAAGCAGTGTCCATACCTCCCCTCTCTTATTTTTATCAATCAAGCAGTGTCCTACATCTCTCTTTCATCCCCGAAACTCATTGCATCAACACCCAACACCAAGTGGGGGAACAAAAGAGGGACTAGCCTATCCCTCCTCACTATCCAATACCAGCCTCAAAATCATATCAAACAATTTAACCAAAAACAAAAAGGGGGAGAGGGCAAGTTGCAAATTCATGCCAAAATGTGATTCCTCTTCCTGGTTATACTTCTATAAAAACCCTAAATCTACTTCACTTCCTCAAGAGACCCCTTAACAAATTAACCCATCCCTTCCCAAAATCTGGACAAATATATCTCTTTTCTTTAATCTTAACCCCTTCCTCAGCACATCTCCCACCCACCACCCACATTTAACTCACTCTAATCCTCAACAAAGATGTCCCTGGACTTTATTAATTTCACATATAACGTTATTACATTATTTCAAATACTAATTGTAAGATGAATGAGCTTGAAATCATAATATGAAAATCCTTATAACATGAATCAAGGCAGCATACCTTCTCACCCTATCCAAATAAGCAGCATTCATACCTCCAGTTGCTTATTCTTATCAATCAAGCAGCATCCTACAGTTCACTTTCATCCCCAAAATTCATTGCATCATCATCCAACACCAAGAAGAGGAACAGAAGATTGACAAGCCTGCCCCTCTTCTCTGCCAACCAGCCTAACTACAGGCTGTTCCCCACCTCTTACAAATGAACTTTCACCAAACCTTCTTAAAATAAACCTAAATTTATGTTAAACAAATCTAAACCAAACTCATTCAAGTGCACCCCATCAGATCTAAACCAAACTGGGTCCCTATCATCAATACACCTGCAGTCTATCATACACATACCCAATGGCATCAACTGCCATGTCAGCTTACAGTTAATAAACCTCCATGCTTGCTCTAAAACCTTAAAACTAGCAGCATTCCTCCAACACAAACGCAGTACAATCTCTGACCATGCAATGCACATACCTGGATATAACATCTGCAGCTTAAACAGATCCTCCTTATCCTATCCAACTGCTTCTTAGGAATTATTCCCAAATCATTACTAGGCAAATGTATCACCAATATTTGAGGAAGACCTATTTGTAACCATATCACTTCAATTGCATCAATAAACTGAGTCCACCTAAGACCTCTAAAAGGTATAAATATAAAGCAGAAAAAAAGAATTATGTCTGGCACCTCCAGGACCAACTGTCATAACCTGGAAAATTGAAACAGAGACAAACTGTTAGCAATCTCATTCCTAACCCCTGCCACATGCACACCTGTGATGGAAAAATTTATTGACAAACTCTGTAAGACTAACTTACATAAAACCAACAATAATTCAGATCTTGCAGACTTTGCTTGCAAATTTGCACTACTGCCATATTATCTGAATTAAAAATCACCCTCTTTCCCCTCAATCACTCTTGCCAAACTACCGATGAAACCCAGCTTGGCATTAACTCAAAAATGCAACATCCCTTTTCCACTAATTCTTCCAATCAACAAGCCACGATCCATTCCCCTCCAAAAGACGCATACATTCCAATACCCCCAGCTACATCTGTGATCAATTGTAGTTCCTCTTGGCCAACCCAATCCATCTGCCAAAAAGAGACACCATTAAACTACTTCAAAAATGACAACCAAAGTACCAAATCAGCCCACACCAACTTGTTAATCCTGACCCAATGATGTTTGCTCTTCCCTCCTTTTAATAAAAAGTCTACTGACCTACAAAAAGTATGTCCTGAATGAACTGCTTGACATGCAAAATTCAGAAGCCCTAAAAGCTCCATAACCTCCCTAATCTACTCCTTATCTTTGCACACCACCACCCCCAATCTTCTCCATCAATCATGCTATCTTATCAGCCAGCAAGCAAAACAAGCCACATTCTGCATTCAGCAATAAACCCAAGAAATCCAATGCCTTAGCTGGGTCTTCCAAATTCTGCCTAGCCAATGGGACCCCAAACTCATCAGACAACCCCCAAAACTCTCACAAATCTTCAAACCCTCCCTCAAACCCCTCACCTACAATCAAGAAATAATCCAAGTAATGCACAGCCTTCTGTGTATCCACCCACTACCACCAAACCCAATGAAGTACAGTGCTAAATGTCTCAAAAGTAGTGCATGGTACTGAGCATCCTGTTGGCACAGCCTTATCAACGTAAATTGTGTTCCGTACTACCATGCCTGATAATGGCCACTCATCTTCCCATATGAGGAAAAGGCAAAAGATGGATTGAATGTCCACCTTCACTAACCAAGGATCCTTAAACACCCCAAATACCCTTCACAGCATCATCCAAAGACACATAAGTGACCTTGGCATCCTTGACTGAAATTAAGTCATTAACAGAGCCTGAACTCACCAGCCACCTTTTCAGGAACCAAACCCAGCAGTGAAACCTTAACACTCTTAAAGATGTGGCTGTCAATAGGACGCGACAACCTACCCGCCTGTCTTTCCTTCTCTACCAAACCCTCCTTTATATCCTCTTTCCCCATACTGATCACAAATTCTTACAGACTACCCCATCCACACCAACCTTGATTTAATAGTAAACCTCCAAGAAAAGTCCTCAACTATTTCTACATTAATAAAAGAATTAGGAAATTGCTGGATCAGCCTTTTCCAGCCAAACTGCTATGTAGTAGATGAAACCTACCATCCAATTATTCACCATCCTAAATTGCACTCTAGATACTCTCCTCCTCCCCAATGCCACTAAAGCTGTAAAAAGGTCCTTGCTATTCCCCATCACTGATTCCACCAGTCACTGTACCCCTTCCACATAAATTAATTCAAAGACATCAACATACTCCCCCCTTCAACATCTTTACCTTAACGGAGGATGGAATGTGAGGAAAACTGTCCCTGTCCCTTGTCCCAAAGCCTGCATAGCTAACTAATTGCCTGGCCATAGGCCAAAATCCAGCCTCACTTCAGAAAACTATTCTACCCCACCTGAGGATGACTCCAAGCTCCAAACAGAAAACCCTATGCTGTTCTCCTCACTGATTGCTTCACCCTGTCCCAACTCACGACACCGCTGCATATCCCCTTAGACCCTCCAGCTTCATCCAACCCCTGATAGACCTTGCCCCCAGCAATCCCACAATCATTCCTCACACACTCCAAATCTCCCTATCTAATGGAACTCCCAACTGAATAGCATTACCTGTTGCTCTGTACTGAGCCACTCCCTGGTCTCAGCATTAGGTACTTCTTGGAACAGCACCTCCACCTGCGTCACACTGGCCTTGCACCTCTGCCATATATTCTGCATATTCACTATCTGCATCAAAGGAAAGATTCACTAAGACTCTAAGAAGAAAACAAAAATTAATTGCCTTTGAACTGGCCCCTGCCAACCTCAGAACCCATCATGCAAGTACAATCAACTAAAGAATGATGTCATCGGAAACCTCAGACCCCACACCACCCAAAAACTGCCTGCCAACTCCACTCCTGGCACACAAACACTCTCGCCAACTTTAGCAGCCAATGCTTGATGCATTCCTTCCAACTGCTTAGAACCAGAGGTCCAGAAAAATCCATAAATAAAAATGACACGATGACCCAAATTAGGGACAATTTCTAACCTTGCTCAGTGAAAGGGGGGCTGGCTGGTATTACTTCACTGTATGAGGCTACAGTGCCTTGCAATTTCAACCAACTTCTGCCACAATATCTCATGGCATTACCCAAATCCCAAAAAAAGTCTACCTGGCACAATAAAAAGGAGCAGTCAGAGAACCGGAAAGTGAGACTCAAATCCTCTAGGCTGGGTACACGAGGTAAACACCTTGACCATTATACCAACATCCCAACCAAGAACATGAAAGTGCATCCAGATCCCATGAAACTCCATTCCACCAAAGCCTAATCAAACCTTGTATCTGCATGTTATATTTATTTTTTGCATGTGTGTGTGTAAAACACTCCATTAAGGTCATGCAGTAAACCATACCTTTCAACCTCTTAGTGCAAGAAATCTGGACAAAGCCAGACAAAATGAGGACACAAAGCCCTAAAAATAGGGACTTATTTTAAATATCGTTCTTATAAACATAGAAAGTTGCTAGAGTTACAAGGTTTGTTTTATCATACATTTGTGAAGGATCTGAAGTCTGAAACTCAAATGTATGTCATAATTTAATGACTTCAATCCTCACATCATCGCAGTGATTTGCCAGAAAACCACAAATCTTATGAAAAACACACCAAAATATGAGCCAAACATCATTCGGCAAAAATCTGAACAGTTGAGAGGTATACAGTAAAGGGGATTGGCGCTCCTATATCACTTTCAAAGCGCACCAACCCACCCATGACCATTAAAGCATCAGTGCACATGCAGAGGAAATGACCGTTATTCCTGGGCAGCTCCTGACTTCACACCATGCATATAAAGACAAGGACCACTCTGAGTGGCAACTAGTAATTCATCTGTCCCACTCCTACCAACAAAACACTCGATCCACTCCTCACTGAATCATACATACCACCACTGAACAAATGCCTGTGGCCCCCCCCATGCCTCAAAACAACAACCTACACTACCAAGCAATTTCCACAGCACAAGTTCAGGTGCAAAACAAGGAAAAGCATGGCCCACCACATGCAAAACTACCCCTGCCTATACCCCAAATTCTCCAAGTACCTCACAACAAGAGGACACCAACAACCACAGAAAGGCCAAAATAGATAGAAGCATAGAATACTCCAACAATAATGTGGAGTCACTAGACTATTCAATGGCATGCATACCAACACCATCACAATCCCAGCCTCTCTGTTACCATATTAAGTCCTCCAATATCACTGCAAATCCGCAATGCCATAACAAAAACAAAAACAAAAAAAAAATTAAATATGCAAACCACCACCCACCATTAACCCGGGCCTAACTGTTCTACAGGAATACCTACAGATTGTCACAGACATAACTTTGCCTTAGCAAATTCACACCAAAATGTGACTCCTCTTCCCAGTTACAGTCCTATATAAACCTAAATCCCACCCAACATCTACCTCACTTCCTCTAAAGTCCCCTTAACAAATTAACCCATCCCTTCCTATCTCTTTAATCTTAAACCCCTTCCCCATCAAATCTTCCACCCCTACCCCCATTTAAGTCATTCTCACCTCAAAAAAGATGGACCTGGACAGACTGGCTTGTTCCAGACCTCATTTATTAATCCCCCACCTACCCACACACAGACCACAAACAATCGCACTTGCAAGACCATTTTTATTATAGAATTTATTTTTTTGTTTATTGATTGCCATTTGTTTACTGAGAAGGTCAACTGGGCCAAGATAACCCATTTTCAGTGGCCCGGGAAGCATTACATAAAATGTAAGCAAAGCACATAAAAAAGTACACAAATTGCATTATTGTAAAAACAGTGAGATGATCAGCAATATTTGCAGAACAGATATAGAACAGTTGAAAAATGAGCAATAAACAATATGTGCAGATTTCTGCAGTAAGCTCCACATTAGAACAATACATAAAATGTAAGTACAGTACATTAAGAGTACATAAAAGTAAAAATAGGAAGATGAAGAGCAGTATTTGCAAATCAGTCATACACAATAGTTGACAAATGTGCAAAAATACAGTATGTACAGATTTTAGCGGGTAAGGTAACAAAGTAGTAAGTGATTGCGTTATTACACACTACAGGTACTAGGCTAAAGAAAAGCAAACATTACCAGTATTCTCAAGGTATTAAGAGGGTGCAGACAACAGAGTGAATAGGGGGCGTAGGCAGACAGAAAGTAAAGCTGGAGAACTAGAGCCAAAGTTATTTTGTATTTATTTATTTATTTGTTTGTTGAGTAGGGAGGAATAAAAGTGTGAAGGGGAGAGGTATAACTTAAAATGAGAACAAGCTTAAAGTGTAGTCAATCAGGTTATGGCTGGATGACAGTTAAGACATGAGCATTGCCATAGGGTAGAGAGGTGTGGCTTCAAAAGATGTTTTGAAGGAAGAGATATTACTAGAGGTCCTGATAGCTGATGGGAGGGAGTTACAGCAAAGAACTCATACACTTTTACTAAGATTAAATCACCATTTGATCATAAATCATCATTTCAAATAAAACAAATTTCCAGCAAGATATAAATACATTAAAAAGCATTCTAAAGCATAGTATATTGCCTACAGATGTATGTTGTTGTTAACATCAAATGTCCCACAAGGGCAGTTAGCCTAGTACTAATATATGAAACTATGAACTTGCAGCTTACCATAAACTGTTGAAAAAGGCAGACCCAGCAAACAAACCAGCAAAAAACACAATCCACAGCACCATGGAGAATGAGAAGTCCAACCCAAAGGTTATGTAAAACAAGCTATAATCCTTAAAAGTATAAGCTCTTTCATTTTTGTACACCAAAAACTTCTTCAGATATATTTATAAATCTAAAGAGAACTGTTTAAATCTCTCTCCATGAAGTTAGAAACACACCCACAATGCATTACATCAGCCAGAAAGCTAAAGTCAGAAATTTAAAGGGATATACACAACATAACAAAGGGAATATATGCAAATACAAATAGTATTTGTTGCACTTGTCCTAAAAATAATAAAAAAAAATTATAAATAGTTAAATGAAAGAGTAAAAAATATTGCAGTAATTCTGTTAGTAACATTCTAAAGACTTAAGTTTTAAAACTGGAGCTATACTAATCATGTCATTCAAACCCAGGTGCCTACAGGCTTACAGCCTGATCTGTCAAATAAGCTCCCACTGCTCCAAAAAAGTTGACCACGGACCACCCCTCGGACACTTCTCCACCTTCTTTAATACACTATACTTAAAGTCATGTGTTTCATTCATCATAAGGTGCCTGGAAAGGGCACTGGTAATTTTTTTCTTTCTGATTTCATAAACATGCTCATAAATGCGGTTGTGCAATGTCTGCTCAGATTTTCCTATATAATAAGCCTCACAATGTTGACATCTAGCTCTGTAAATAATTCCTGCTGTCTGACAGTTATATCTCCCTGTTACAGAATAATCTTGGTTCCTCGGGTTAATCCTGTCCCCCTCCTGGATATATTTACACGTACTTGCATTCCTCATTTAGTATTCTTCCCCTAAGTGGCAACTGTGTTTTTTCCTTTCCAATGTGTCTTTAAAGTTGTGACCCCTTTTATAAGTAACAATAGGGTGATTCCCCATGATTTTCCCTAAAACTGTTCCAATTCTTGTTTAAAATCCAGTTAATCTTATTACTTTCCATGTTGTATGTTGTTACCATAGCTCCTGTATATTTATTTTCATTACGTGACCCTGTTACCACCCCAGTATCACCTTGTCTGTTTCTATTGTTAGGGTAGGTTGGTAAACCCGTTTCCCTTTTGTATGACACTTCCTCTTTAATTTCCTGCAACATTTCCACCAGGTACCCCCTTCTACTGAACATCCTGACCAACAGTTCCAATTCCTTGCTAAAACCTATTTCTGTTGTACTCATTCAGGCTGCCCCCACCATCTGTCCTTTCACCACTGCTTTTTTTATTTAAATGGGTGAAAGCTGGTGTAATATAATAGTGTGTTAGAGTAAGTGGGCTTACGATAAACACTAGCCATATAACCTGCCTGCTCAAAGTCCTTTTCAAACATCACATCAAATAGAGCATTCTATCCCTGCTGCTAGTATGAGTAAATTGTAAAAAATCTGTACTGCCATTGATGTACTGCAAGAATTGTTCCAAATGTTCCTCATCTTCCTTCCATATAATAAACAAATTGTCCAGGCAATGCAGGTATATCTTAATACTATCCTTATATTCCTACCCAAAAATGTTGTGGTACTCCCATTGTAACATGACCACATTTGCCAGGAAAGAATCCACTGGTGACCCCATGGATTGTTAAATTGAAGATTACCAATTGAGAAAAACACTATACGCTACACTTTAACAGATAAATCCTTACTTATTTAGTTACCCTAGAGATATTTGGTGTCAATATAGTAACTCTAGACACTTATAATTAGTCTCAGGATCATATATTAAGTTAAGATATGGAAGTTACATGATAGCAGTTACCCTTAAATCCTGATTAGGTTAGCAATGCTTATGTTAGCCACAACTTAAAGCTGCTGGCTGAGTAGTGAATATCCTGGCAGAAATGTGATGCTTCTTTGAATACAAAATAATTACTGTAAGATAGTTAGAAATGTTTGTGTTTTTAGAAGTTTAAACTCTAGTATTATGAATATAGTATTTGTTTACTGGTTCAATCCTTCTCTTTCAGAGGATAGTGGTAAGTGGTCAGGCACTAGGGAATTTCTGAAAGAGCGCAATGTCACCTTTTCTCTTTTCTTTCAACACGTGTTACATACTACTAAGCATAGTTTGCCAAACACACTCCTCATAGCATTCACAGTTATTTCAGTAACATGGGTATTTAACTTAATTATTATCGAAGATGATTAATGTAGCCTCGTGGAATATAAATAGCTTGCAAGACATTAAAAAGAAAAAAGCTAATTTTGCACCTCATATTTCAATCAAACTCAGAAGTAACCTTTTTCCAAGCAACTCACATGACTAAGGAACAATGGGATAATGATATAGATAAAATATTAAGTGGATTCAACAAATAGTAGCAGCCGGGGACAGTACTGCATCAAGAGGGACAGTTATAATAAAAAATCATTTAAAGGGAGCATTTGTCAAACGTGACAGTAACACAAAAAGCAGGTGGTGGTACTTCACATGCTCACATCTAGCCTATAAAATTATTACTAAAGTACCCAGAACATCTGATTATAATTGGTGGAGACTGGAACATAACAATAAAACCTTCTAAAGATAGATCGATTAAAAATAATAATCAGTCACCCCAAGCCACAACCTTTTCATCAAAATTAATTGAAGACTTTAGCCTAGTAGATGCCTTTGAACTAAATAACGCAGATAGTTTAAGAACCAAATACACATATTTCTCATCCCTCCATAAGAGATGGTCAAGAATTGACATATTCTTAATCTCTCAAAGCATAGCTGTTAACAAAGTCCATTATAACTCAGAACCTAGATCATTATCTGACCACTCAAAAATTAATATAACAACACAAAATAAATCTAGGTTTAGTACCTATAATACTTCAAACTGGACCCTAAATGTAAACCTTTTGCAAATCAAAGAAGTGGAGCAAGAAATTATTGACTCTCTTAATCAATTAAATGAAAACCTTACAAAGAATAATATTCCTTTAGAAGTTCAATGGGCAGTGTTTAAAGCCATGACGAGTGGTGTCCTGATTCAAAAAGCATCACTATAAAAACTAAATAGAGAAAAAATAAGTAACATAGAGGGGTAAACTAAACTAATCAAACTAGAACTACAAAAAAAATCATTCACTTACCCTTGAGAAACCAATGGCAAACTTACAAAAACAACTAAATGAGATTATAATGCAACAATATACATTTATAGAACAAAGAATGCTATACAAATATGCAGAATGGGTGCATACCCCCTTCCAAAATGCTAGCGGGACTTATTAATGTCAGAAACCCTCCATGTAAAATACAAGAAATAAAATATAAAGACAAAACCCTTAACACAGATAGTGAAATAATACAGGCTTTTGAAGAAATATTTCAAAACAGCTATGGTCCACAAGATCATATCCATGACGGCCTTTTCCAAAATTTTGCAGACAACCTAACCTTCCCTCAGATGAATGATACTCAGTCTAACAACCTAAAAAGTCCATTAATGGTTGAGGAAGTAAAAAAAGGCTATTGAAAAGCTAAAACCTGGGAAAGCTCCTGGTCCTGATGGATATGTGGCAGAGTTCTATAAACACTTCCAACAACAATTATCACCAATACTTTTAAAAATATACAACCATATAATAGAAGTTGGGATATCAGACCTTTATATTAATAATTCCAAGACCATATTTTCTCAAAACCAAACACTGACTCCAAAAATTCAAACAACTACAGACCCATTGCTCTGATAAATATTTATTTATTTATTTTACATTTGTTTACTGGGATAATTCGACTGGATACACATCCATTTTCAGCGGAAGCCCGGGGAGAAAAGCTCCACATAGACAAACTTACATAGATTACACAGAAGTTAGCAAACGATTATAAAAACAAAGTGATTATATACAATGGCATAGCAGTGTTCCCTAGTAGGGACTCACAGTTCTCATGGACAGACACAATTAAAAGTAAGAGAAATCAGATTGGAAGCAGAGCTTGGTGACGTAGTTACAAGTTATGATAATTACAGAATATGCTTTCAGTTTATAACCTAATCAGGGTTGGTACATGGGTATAGCCAATTCACTTAGACAGATAGATTCACATATATTTGAAGATGCTTTCAACAATTCTAGCACATAGAATAAAGAAAGTCACTCCATCTATAATTTCACCTGAGCAACTAGGCTTTATGAATTACAGACAAGTATGGGATAATACACTAACCATTGATGCACTAACCCACCAATGTGCTAAGGACAAATCCCCTAAATATGCTTTATCAGTGGATGCAGCAAAAGTCTTTGACAGAGGCGATCAAAAATTCCTTCTTTTTATACTCTGTCAATTTAGATTCCCACAAGAATATATAACAATGATCAAAACACTATATAGTAAGGCAACTACAACACTTTATATTAATAAGAAGACAACTAACTCGATATTGTTAATGGCACCAGACAGGGATGCCCACTCTCCCCAAACATGTTCAATTTCCATATAGAAGCACTACTTCTACTAATTAGTCAAATAACATACCATCACCTTGTTTCAGTATCAAAAACCCAAATAAAATGCACAGCCTTTGCAGATGACCTAAATATTTACTGTCAATACCCTAATACTGATCTTGGTAAAATCTTAATTTCCATAGACAATTTCTCTTAAGTATCAAACTATGTGATTAATCCTAATAAGTCATTTATCTATCCACTACATCCCCTAGGCCATAAGGAATTTTATTTTCCGGCGAGTAATATAAAAGTGGAATATACTTTGAAATATTTAGGTATAATCTTTAGTCATACACAATCAGATATGATTAATATCAACATATTTAAAACCTGGGCCACTATAGTCCACAACATTAGCAAATGAGAAAAGCTTAAACTCTACCTTATCAAAGGCCTAAGTTGTCAAAATGAACATACTCCCTAAAATTTATACCAAATGAATGCCACTTTCATGAAAATTCCAGCTACCTTCTTTAATAAAATAAAAGTTTGACTAGCAAAATTTATTTGGTACCCTAAGAGTACAAGAATTAGTTACAAGAAACTAATACTACCAAAAGAAAAAGGAGGTCTAAGCCTTCTTGACTTCCAACTCTACCATGAAATAATTAATGCTAGCCACATTATTAAAATAGCTAACTATGATCCATTAGGTAATGAATAATACCCATTATGGATTAAATTATTTCACTAAAATATTATTTAATCTAAAATTAACCCAAAAGTGATTCCCTTCCTAAATCAAGAAACCCTTAAGACATTAAAAATTCACCCAGTTCTAATCAATAAGTGGAAATTTTCAAGAAACTACTAATATCATTAAAATTAAAAGATATGATTATTCTTCTACAACCAATACACAACAATCCTGATATAAAATTAGCAAACTCTATGTTAAACTTGGATAAATATCCATTAATAAAAAATCATACGGTATGGGACTTCTACCAGTTACAAAACTTATCAATGGAAAACATTAAGAACATACTTAAAGCAAGTAATAAATATAATGTGATAATAAAACAAATCTTATACTTAGTTAACACAATAACTAAGGATATTATTATAAATGAGCAAGATATCAAGATAGCATAACAAATTCAAAAGTTGTTTTTATACAAAAAGAAAATGCTCTCAAACGCATATAAATTAATAACTAACATTAAATATTAAAATACAATTATATTTTCAAAGTACTGGGAAAAAAAATGTAGAAACCTGACACTAAATCAGCAAAAATTAGCCATTGGAAACACCATAAAACTGACGTCATTTAAGAACCTAATATACACTCAGATCATGATCTTCAATAATGCATACCATATATTTTTATTTTTATTTTATTTATTTTACATTTGTTGACCGGGATAGTCCGACTGGATACATGTCCATTTTCAGCGGAGGCCCGGGAAGAAAAGCTCCAACAGAGTTACAATGACAAATTGTTACAAAAAATAGTATTTAAGATGAACAAAAATGAAGAAGAGAGAAAAAAAGAAAAAAGCAATTTACATACTATTATAAAACTACCATGCTCTATCAAATGCAGAATACTACTAATCATTACATTATACATTAATAACATGCTAGCAGAGTCGTTAGGACGTAATATAGCTTAGAGTTTGGCAACATACATAGTTCTTTTAACCCTTGCTAGGTTGTTCTTTATGGGAATGGATAATACGAAGAACTAGTATGGGCTTGGTTTTGGTTTTAGTTTACAGCAAGGAGCTAGTCTGGGTTTGTGCAAGGACAAAGCCAATGTGACTTAAAGTGGAGTTTTAGACTCTTTTTGAACTGAACTAGTGAAGTTATAAGCATGAGGTTGTTGGGGAGGGAGTTCCATATTTTTCCAGTGGTATTGGCAAACAGTGCGTCACCACCTAGGTTGTAAGATTTAGTTGTTTGGACAAGGAGTCTATTTGCTGAGCGAAGGCAACTTAGATTAGAGTAAGGAGTCATTAAATTTTTTAGAGCAGGGGTATTATCAGGTTGTTTAAGGATTTTGAATGCCTCTATGAGTTGGTACTGCTGAGCTTGTTTAGGTCAGATTTGTTAAGGTTAGTAAGCACAGGAGAGGCATATAGTAGGGTAGAGAGAAGGTGTGAGCGGGCAGTGGCTGCCCTGGCAGTTGGAGTAAGGAAGGTTTTTATCCTGTATAAGGTCCCAAGTTTCTTGTTTACTGACTTAATGGTTTGGTTGATATGCATGTCAAATCTGAGTTTATTGTCAATGTTTACTCCTAGTAGCTTTGCATAGGTGTCAGGAGAGATAATGGTCCCATTATTGGATTGTATAGTAAAGTGTGCGGTAGGTGATTTATTAGTTGGGTAGAAGAGAAGTAGTTTGGTTTTATTTGGATTTAAGATCAAGTGATGGTTGGCAAGCCAGTTTTCGACTGTTGTAAAACTGTGCTGGGTTGTAGTTAGTAAATTTTCTAGAGAGGCATTGGAACATATTAGAGTTGAGTCATCTGCATACTGAATACAGGTGGCTTCAGGGATGGCTGTTTGGAGGTCGTTTATAAAGACTGAAAAGAGAAGAGGTCCTAATATGGAGCCTTGAGGAACTCCTATGGTATTTGGTAGCATGCAAGAGAGCTTGTTCTGCCACAGTACTGCTTGTTGTCTCCTAGTGAGGTAGGCTTGAAACCAGTCAAGAGCTGGACTATCTAGATGCAGGGTTTTTAGAGTATGAAGAAGTAACTGGTGATTTACCATATCGAAGGCTTTCGACAGGTCCAGGAAGAGAGCAGAGGATATTTTTTTGTTATTCCGGTTAAGGTTTATTTTTTCAGTAAAAGAGAGGAGGGCAGTGGTTGTACTGTGATGGGGTCTGAATCCATGTTGAGAGTCTGTTAGTAGTTTATTCTGGGTGAGATAGAGCATTAGTTGGTTGTGCACACACTTTTCCATAATTTTGGCAAGTGGTGATAGTATGGCTATTGGTCTATAGTTAGATAGTTCTGTGGATGTACCACCTTTATGGAGTGGTATAACATAGGATATTTTCCATATTGAGGGGATTGTGGCCTCGGTTATAGTTCTGTTAATTAAAATCGAGATAGGGTAGGCTATGACATCTGCAGCTATTTGCAGATATTCAGCTGGGAGAAGATCGGCAGAAAGGGTGGTTGGCTTTAGCTTTTTCAAAAGGGATCTGATAAAGGATGAGGACACAGGTTGGAGGTTAAAAGAGAGTAGCGAGTCGGGTGTAGCATTTTTTAATGTGGAGGGAGGAGATAGTTGGTTAGCTAAGGACTGAATGGTTTCGGTGAAGAAAGTATTGAAGGAATTTGCTACTTCTTCTTGGCTCTTGTCAGATAATGTTCCTGGGGTAGGAGTGGTGGATTTGCCTGGTTGAAGAAGTTTATTTAAGCCTGCCCAGTACTTTTGAGGGTTATTTTGGTGTTTATGTTGCAGATGGTAAAAGTAGTTTTTCTTGTCCAGTGTGATGGCTTTTTTAGTCTCATTTCTTAGTTGTTTGAATTTAATGCGATCTAGGGGTAACTTGGTAGTACGCCATTTATCCCATGCTTTATCTCTAGTTGTTATTTTAGATTTGGATTCTGTTGTTAGCCAGGGTGCTAGTTGAGTTTTAATTCTGGGTGACCGTTTCGGAGCATGAGAGTCAAGTATGGTAAGGAATATATTATTAAAGAATGACACTGCTTCATCAAGGGGAAGGTACTTTAGTTTTGACCAGTTACAGGATTTGAGTTCTAAATGAAATTTTGTTGGGTCAAAGTTTTTCTTGGTTCTGATGGACCTATAGATAGGCAAGCTTGCGCAGATGGTTTTGTCTTTCATAATGTATGTGATCAGGTGATCACTAAGATCATTGGGGAGAGTCCCAGACATATAGTTCTGGGGGTGTCTGTTGATGAGTATCCAGTCAAGTATACTCTCTTTTTGGTTAGAATTTCCTAGTCTGGTGGTAGAGGATATGATCTGAGAGAATCCATGTAGGTTAATAGAGATGGGGTTGGACTGTGTGGAGCATTGGTTCCAGTCAATATTAACATCGCCCAGGACAATAGTTTCTTGAGGGTAGTTGTTAGCTATCCAATGTAGAATGATCTCTAGTGTTTCTAAATTATTCCCAGGGGTGATGTAGATAACAATTAGATTTATACTTTTTTGATTGTTTAGTAGAAGTTTTAGAGCTAGTATTTCAGCATTGGAGACCTGGGGTGGTTGTTTGGGATTAGTTATGATGTTAAGTGTGCTATTATATAAGACAGCTATCCCACCTCCCTTTTTCTTTATGCGATCAACCCTAAGTATATTGAATCCGGGTGGCAAGATCTCATTATCTTTGGTTGATGGCCTAAGCCAGGTTTCAGATAGACACATTATGTCAGGGTGGTAGGTAGCTAGCACAGCATGCAGGTTATGTACCTTGTTGTTTAGGCTTCTTATGTTTAAGTGGCAAATTAGAAGGGAGTTAACCAATCTGTGGGAGAGTGGAGGGCAAGTAGAGTTTGGAGTTGAGGTTGGGCCTGGATTAGGATGAATGTCTCCATCTATGGTTATGTTTTTTCTTAGATAAGCTAGTAGTCTTAGGACTTTAAATAATAGTTTTAGACCATATTTAGATTTTGGAGTTGTTTGGAACGGTTTATTAAGAAACAGGTTGTTAGAATTTGTAGTTTTTGGGGTTATATAGTAGTGGGAAAATTCAGCAATAGGTGGAGGTGAGGGGGTACTGGTTTGATGTTTTGGATAGGAGAAACCTAAGAATGGTAGATGTTCATAGCTAGTAAGGAAGTATGGTAGAATTATGAGTGGTACGATAAGAGGAAGGATTTTACAATTTGGTTTTGACATGGTGTATGGAATGGTATTTTTCGTCTATGGATGGGGGTGAAATACTTTAGAGGAGTGGTAGTGATTAATCTTTAAAGTGGTGGGAGGGGGAGGGAGATGATAGAGAGGAAGTGATGTAGGTTGGAAAGGATGTGGGGGTGTGGCTTGGTGGCTATAAATGTGGAGGTAGTGGGGGCGGGTGGGGCGCGTAGCGAGCCCGAGCATAGCGAGGGCGAAGCGGAGCGGGGCTAAACCTGCCTCAGACTTTTCAGGGCCTGTGAGTAGAGTAAGTAAACTTTAATGAAGTACAGGCTACAATTTCTACTGTTATTATACTAGAAGTGGATTTATTTGGTAACTAAGGGGTTTACTGCTGTGTTTTTGAACCCAGTATATGGCTTTGACTGAAATAAATAAGGGTGTTTTTTGCTTAAATACAGGACGTATTAACCTTGGTCGAGTGTTTGGTGGTGGTGGGACTATAGTGTTGACCTTGTCTGTGCGTTCGCACCTGGTGAGGCGACCTTCCCTTAAAGTAGAATTTCTAGTTTGTAGCCAAGTACGGAAGTACTGGACAGTACCTGAGTGGAGATACAATGCAGTAACACAGTTTATTTAATAGGGCTAGTATCACATTGAATACAGTTTAAATTTATCATGCAGTCAAGTAGCTATCAGGTTACAAGTTATTATATCAACAGAGCGTATTTAAATAGTTTGCTCAATAGCAGCTAGGACACAATAGCTGTGTCATACTTAATCCAGTAGTGAATCTATGCAACTTTAGGCACGTCGGCAGAAAAGTTTGTTAAACACAATGAAATTTTAGCCCACAGTTAGCGATAAACACAGTAACTTAATTATACAGACAGCAACTGCTGAGCCTTCTTGAAATAAGCATTTTAGGTATATTTCCTTGTTCAAACATGCCCTTATAACAGTTAAGCCAGTTTAAGATATACATACTCTAGCGACTAGTCAATTAGGTATTCACAGGAAAATTTACTCAGTTGCTGTTAAAAATGCAAGCTTAAAGTAGACAAATGTGTTTACGTTCCCCAGAGAACGTGTCCGTTTCCCATATACCTGTCCATCATACCATACACCTGTCCATCATACCATCCATCTAAGTCATCTTATTGTCCTTTTTGTCCTAATAAAGAAGCTGATATTTTACATATCTCCCAGAGCTGCAAAAAAAAGTTTATAAACTGTGGTGCTCACTGAGATTCCTCTTAGAAAAAAACAGGATACTCAAAATCTACTTTATTATGAGAAACAGCAATACTACAGATTTTCAAGAACAATAATAATAGCCTCATTAAACACATCACTATAACACTATGTGCTCTATTAAAATTTTGCATAGCTAAAAACTGTCTGGACAGATCCAAACTTACTTGGACAGAATTTAAGAACATGGCTAAAAAACATGTATTAGCTAAGATGCTGTATACCAAAAGTAGTTGTTGTGTCTTTCGGCTTTTCCCAGTTAGGGGTCGTCATAGCGGAACTCCGGTCCACTAATGATTGGCAGTAGAGTTGCCAGCTCTGATGCACAACCTTCAACGAAGGTACGCCCATTCACGCATGTCTCCACACAGAAGACGCTCTAGCTGAGAATCGAACAGGACAGCGTCTTACTGTGAGGCGACAGCGCTACCGCAGCACCACCACTGCAGTTACCAAAAGTAAAAAAAAAAAAACATATTATCAAAAATACTGTAAAACTTTAATTGATATTTTATCATGAATGGCAAAATATGCAAAAACACATAACGTTATTAAACACTCTCTTTAGTTAAGAGTAGTAACAACATCAACTAAGGTGACATTTTTGTAAATATGTATATATATATATATATATATATATATATATATATATATATATATATGTGTGTGTGTGTGTATAATAGTTTATTTTTTGTTTATCATTATGTTGGTGTTATGTCTCAAGATTTACTCTTACTGTATTACCAAAATGTGTAGGTTAATTGCCTTTCTATAGTCATACCTCCTGACTGTACCATAACACAGTCATAACTTCATGGTATTACTACGTTGTTAACTTTAGCTAAACTGAAAGCGTTTTATTGCAGTGTGTGAACACCTAGTTTAATAACTTACTCATGCTGTGCAAATTGTAACATCAACAACTTCTGTTGAACTGTATATCACTTTTTGATTTCAAATTATGAAAAATGTAATAAAACATTTTGAAAAAAAATAGATTATTCTGTAACAGGGAAATACAACTGTCAGACAGCAGGAATTATTTACAGAGCTAGATGTCAACATTGTGAGACTTATTATATAGGAAAATCTGAGTGGAAGTTGCACAACCACATTTATGAGCATGTTTATGAAATCAGAAAGAAAACAATTACCAATGCCCTTTTCAGGCACCTTATGATGAATGAAACACATGACTTAAAGTTTAGTGTATTAGAGAAGGTGGATAAGTGTCCGGGGCTGGTCCATGGTCAACTTTCTTGGAGTAGCGGGAGCTTATTTGGCAGATCAGGCTGGAAGCCTATAGGCACCCGAGTTTGAATGACATGATTAGTATAGCTCCAGTTTTAAATTTTAAATCTTTAGAATGTTACTAGCAGAATTACTTCAATATTTTTTACTCATTCATTTAACTATTTATAATATATATATTTTTATTATTTTTTAGGACAAGTGTAACAAATATTATTTGTATTTGCATATATTCCCTTTGTTATGGTGTGTATATGCCTTTAAATTTCTGACTTTAGCTTTCTGGCTGATATAATGCATTGTGGGTGTGTTTCTAACTTCATGGAGTGAGATTTAAACAGTTCTGTTTGGATTTTTAAATGTATCTGAAGAAGTTTTTGGTGTACAAAAATGAAAGCGCTTGTACGTTTAAGGATTAAAGCTGGTTTTACAAAAAAAACTTTGGGTTTGACTTCTCATTCTCTGTCATGCTGTGGAATGTGTTTTTTGCTTACTATAAACTGCCTTTGAAACCTCTCTTCACAGTCAAATGCTGAAAGGATCTTAAGGTAAATACAAAATGTAACTCATATGTTCCTGTACAGATAACAAAGATCGAAAGTAAAGCATAAATGCAGTTTGGGACAAACTAAGTTGTCCCGGTCCCTCGAGTAAGGGAGTAAAGGGGTGTGGGGAGGGTATAGTGGTAGAAAGGAAGGTAAGGATTGCAGTTGGTTAGGATAGTGGGTTTGTGGTGGTGAAAGGGTTAAGGAGAGAGGGTGATGTAAAAGGAAGTGAGGTAGGAGTAGGTGGAACGTCTGACAGTACTAAGGGTTTGGGATTAGAGGAAGTAGGCACATTTGGCGTGAGTTGGTGGAGTGATAATTAGCTTACGTCCAGATGACCAGACGTCCAGTTTCCCCTTTGGTGTTTTCTAGGGATTAGGTTAAGGGTGGGGCTGCAGTCTGGAAGATAGTTTGAGCTTACTGATAGGAAAGGGTACTGTGTGTGTGTGTGTGTGTGTGTGTGTGTGTGTGTGTGTGTGTGTGTGTGTGTGTGTGTGTGTGTGTGTGTGTGTGAACAGTTGGGGGTTGGATAACAAAAAAATATATATATATATATAGAATAATGTAGATATAGATAATAAAGTGGATGGGTATAGTGCTAGGCTTACCTGGGTGGGTGAAGTTTTTCTTGCTCCTGTCGTCCTCCGGTCTCCTGGGGATTCTTCAGGCCTTGTTTGGCGGGGCAATGTGGTCAAGGGACATCTGGGGGGGGGAGGCTGGGCCTGTCCTTAGCTCCATCGGGTAGCAGGCCATCGGTGCTATGAGGTTGGGGTACAGTTTATAAAAAAAAAAACAAAAAAAAAAAAACAGAAAGTAAGACATTCCCCCAGTGGTTGTGGTAGGCAAAGGGGGGGTCCACTGGTGTAATCTGGTCCCAGTTAGGTTGGGCGGTAGCAGTAGATCATCCACTCATGCTCCCTGGTGGGTTTGTGGGCTGGTTGTGTTTATTCCTGGGGTAGATGTTCTCCCGGTGGTCGTGGGTGGCGGTTGCATTGGGGGTATAGTGGCGGATCAGCTCCCCGGTGGTCCAGCATGTTACTGGCTCCATTTTGTTGGTGGTAGTGGTGGTGTTTGGGTTCGCACTCCCTGGGGGGGTTCTTGGGTCCATCTGCTCTCCGGTTCCCCTTCAGGTTGGCGTCGCGGTCATCCAGGTGTCCCTCGGTGTATGAGTAGCTTATCCCTGGTGGGTTCATCGGTCCAGTGTACTCCTGGCTCTATTTTCATTGGTGGTGTGGTGGTTTTTTTGATTCATGCTCCCTGGGGGGGGGGGGCTTCATGGGTGTCCGTTTGCCTCTCTGGTTCCCCTTCAGAATGGCGTTGCGGTTGTTCTGAGCATCTTATCCCCTGGTGGGTTCGTGGGCTGATATGTCCGTGTTGCTTCCCCTGGTTTGCGGATTGAGTTCGAGGGGTCCGTCGTCTTCTTCGTCAGTGGTATAGTGGTGGTTGTCGGTCCGTGCTCCCTGGTGGGTTCGTGGGTGTCGGCCGGTCGGTCTGCTGGTCCTTCAGGATGGCATCGTGGCTGGTCGGGTGTCCCTCTGTCCCAGTTTTCGGTGGTGGTGGTGTTGATATGGCTTCTCCATCCTCCCTGGTGGTGTAGTGGGTTGCTACTGCCAGTTCGCACATGCGCACTGCATGGAATAACCATTACTTAGATAGAGGATCATGCTGGGAGGGAAGGTAAGTGTGTTTAGCCTTGTTTGTGTCAATGGTGAGGGGATTGGGTGGCTGAGTGATAGGGAGATAGTTAGAGGGACTTAATTAATGAATTAATTAATATTTTTTTTCCCTCATAGATACATAGGGAGGATATTGATAGGGGATATGCTAGGGTAGGATGGGGTACTAATGGTAGGTGGTGGCTGACAGGAGGGGTGAAAGGTGACGGTGGGCAGGCAGGGATAAGTTAAGGTGCAGGGCAAGGAAATACCAGAGGTTTGGGGGGATTAGGGCAGTTGGGCTTAAAGAATAGTGCTAATATTTTGTTTCTCTTTTACAGATGGCCAAATTACCAGAGATGGCAAGCAATCATGGCCCAGGTGGAGGAGCTGTTCCAGGAGGCGACAACAGCAGAGGTGGTACAGGAACCTGAGCAGACCCCAGGTCGGAAGAGGCGACGCAAGGCAGTGAGAACCCCAGCCAGGGGGAAAAAGCAGCAGGCATCGCAGCAGGGGATGGCAGTGGAGACTCTGGTTCCCAGCACATCGGAAGATGAAGGTGCAGGTAATGGTTTTATTACAACAGCATTGTCAGGGGAGCTAGGGGTTGAGGATGGTGGGTTGGGGATGGATGACGACTTGGCAGTTGGGGATCTTGGGGGCGGTGTGCAAGGGATAGAGGAGGCACAGAGGCAGCTAGCACAGAGTGCCAGGTACCCAGTTAGAGATGCTTGGGCTTGGGCTCGGAGGTAGGCTCTGATTTTGGGCTGCAGCCTGGGGATCGGTTGACTACCCAGTCTTTGGGGCAGGGGACAGGAGCAGTTATTCTGACTCCACATATTTCGGGCCTGGTTAAGGAAAAAATGTGGAAAGGGGAGTATGTGGATTTGTTTGAGCTGATTGATGCAGAAGGGGTCCAATGGCTAGTGGAAGCAGAGCCCTCTAAAAGTAAGGACTTGTTACCGGCCTTAGCAGCATTGGGAAGGCAGAGGGTAGGTAAGCTTTGCCCTAGGACATGGGATAATTGGGTGGTTGGCTTTATTTATTTTACGGCAGTGCAGCTGGAGAAGGACAGGTCCTTGGCTCTGCTGCTGCTAGGCTATTTCCTTACCATTCATGAGGTGCAGCAGTTAAGGCTGGGTAATGCGTGGCTCTGGTATGATCAGCATTTCCGCAAATGGAAGGCTGTGGACCAGTCACTTCATTGGGAGGTACATCACCCAGATCTATGGTTGGCTACGATGATGGATAGTTATGTGGGCTCTAACAGAAGGCTGAGTGGACCGGAAACAGCAGGTGTGTGTTGGTCATTTAATAGTGGCCCCTGTTCATGGGTGGGGTGCAAATTTGCCCAAGTTTGTTCGAGATGTGGAGGGGGTCATTTGGCCACTAGCTGTGGTCAGCAGGATTTGTCCTGGAACTCCAATGTGATGGGTTGTGAAGGTGGTTTTGGTGGGCAAGGCTTTTAGCTGGCCTGGGGAAGGGGTCATTTTTGTGGGTGCCGGGGATTTGGACTCGGGTTCTTTAGAGGCAATAGAGGGAGGAGCGCCGTTCCCTATTAAGGTGGAGGTTCTCTGGGATAAGCTTCATCGGTTTCCTGGCTTGGCCATCAAAGAGAAGATAATACAGGATTTTCAAAAGGGGTTTCCTATTAAGTCCACAGTGGGAAGTGGTGGGGGGGGGTTTGCAAGAATTTATGATCTGTTCAAGGTAAAGAGGACATCTTGGAGGCGTTATTGGAGAAAGAGAGTAGGGCGGGGCAGTTATTGGGTCCTTTTGATAGTCCGCCTTTTAGTACTTACAGGGTGTTGCCTTTGGGGTTGGTGCCGAAGAAGCGAGAAGGGGAATTCAGAGTGATACATCACTTGTCTTATCCGGAAGGGAATTCAGTAAATGATTTTATTGCAAAAGAGGAGGTTAGGGTGCATTACGCTTCCTTAGATGATGCAATAAAAGTGATTAGGGAATTTAGGGAGCCATGGTTGGTTAAGGTCGACATTGAGTCGGCTTTTCGATTGTTGCCTATTAGGAGGGAGGATTGGCCCTTATTGGGGATGCGGGTAGGAGATAAGTACTACTTTGATATAGCTATGCCCATGGGTTGTTCAGTGGCATGTGCAACTTTTGAGAAGTTCAGTACAGTATTGCATTGGATTTGGCAGCAAAAAGTGGGGACTCAAAAGGCAGTGCATTATTTAGATGATTTTCTGTTGATGGGCAAAGGAAAGGTAGGAGCACAGGAGGGTTTGTGGGAGTTTATGGTTATGTGTGCGGAGTTAGGGGTACCATTGGCTCAGCATAAAATGGAGGGTCCGGCAAGGGCATTAGAATTTCTTGGATTAACAGTTGATGCGGAGAGGGGATTGTTTTGTTTACCAGAGAATAAAATAGAGAGGCTTAGGTCAGTGATACGTTCGGTGTTGGGTAAGGATAAGATTCGGATTCATTCAGTTATGGAGTTGCTGGGGCTTTTGAATTTTGTCTGTCGAGCGGTACACCCAAGGCGAGCTTTTTGTAAGTTACTGGCATACTTGCTGAAAGGGGGTAAGAGCAAACATCATTGGGTTAGGGTAACCCAATTGGTGCAGGATGACTTGGGGTTGTGGAATGGGTTTTTGCAACAATTTAATGGGATATCTTTTTGGCAGTCAGACTGGGTGGGGCAGGAGGAACTTCAGTTGTTTTGTTTTAGGTGCTGGCATGGGGAATCTAACCACAACATCCATGTGTAATATGGTATATTTATACACAGTAGTACTTTCTTGATTGAATCATATGTAACTATGATATTCCCCGATTGTAAATATAAGAGGGTGAGAGGTTTAACTGATATTAAACAACACTGTGCCATATAGACAATCCATTCCATTAATTTTTTATTGATATGGATGTCACAATATCATTAATTAGCCTATTTATTTCTCAATATCTTAAACTTTTCTTTGGGTTCACATTGTGACATAAAAGATCCTTTGACCAGTTCACTTACATGATAACCGAGGTTAAATAATAAAAAATTAATCTAATGTATATGCAAAAACTTTTACCACTGCCATAATACTTTTTAGGTAAAGGTATCAACCAACCTAACCAATCCTAATTGGGATAGTATTAAAGTCATGCTACTCAAGTCTAGAAGCCTAAATAAACACTTGCCATTTCTAGAAGCTGTTTTAACAAATGAAAAACTGAAATTTGTCTCATTCCATGTTTCCAAAGTTAGGATAACAAACTTTTCTTACAAGGATTTAACACTAATCACATATTTAGACCATCAACTACTGTAACCGAGGTGGACATCCTACCATATTTCACCAAGAATTGATCAGCTCAACAAATATATGTGTTTACAAGAAATATAAATTTGTACAATTATTTTTTTCATGTCCTATTAACCTTAAACAAAACCCATATCCTTATCTTGGCTATATATAGAATGCCTTACCACAACCTATAACACATATCTGAACAACCAGAATTCCTACAAAATACAATCAAACATAATTCTCATCATGGATTTCCATAACCAGTGCATTAATTGCACTACAGAGATTGGAGACTGCAAAGTGGTGACAGGGAAAGCATGGTTAGGCAACATATTTTGTTGGTCTGTAGGATGTCACTGGCAGTCAAGAAGAGGAAGAAGAGAGTGAGGACAGTGCCAAGGATCAAACGGTGGAAATTGAGAAAGGATAACTGTAAGGTAGAGTTCAGGGAAGAGTTAACACAGGCATTGGGTGGCAGTGAAGCGTTACCAGATAGCTGGGCTGCCACAAGCAGAGGTGGTAAGGGAGACAGCTAGTAAGGTGCTTAGTGTGACATCTGGAAAGAGGACAAGGAGACCTGGTTGTGGAATGAGGAAGTACAGGAGAATATACAAAGGAAGAGGTTGGTGAAGAAGAAGTGGGATTGTCAGAAAGATGAAGAAAGTAGACAGCAGTACAAGAAGATAAGGCATATAGTGAAGAGAGAGGTGGTGACGATTAATGATAAGGCATATAGCAAGTTGTATGAAAGGTTGGATACTAAGGAGGGAGAAAAGGACCTGTACCGATTGGCTAGATAGAGGGACTGAGCTGGGAAAGATGTGCTGCAAGTTAGGGTGATAAAGCATAATGAAAGAAATGTACTCACAAGTGAGGAGAGTATATTGAGCAGATGGAAATTGTACTTTGAGGGGTCGATGAATGAAAAAAATGAAAGAGAAGGTTGGATAATGTGGGGATAGTCACTCAGGAAGAGCAACTGATTAGCAAGGAGGAAGCAAGGACAGCTATAAAGAGGATGAAGAATGGAAAGGGTGTTGGTCCAGATGACATACCTGTGGAAGCATGGAGGTGTTTAGAACAGATGGTAGTGGGGTTTTTAACCAGATTGTTTAAAGAAATTTTGGAAAGTAAAGGATGCCTGAGGAGTGGAGAAGAAGTGTATTGTTACTGATTTTTAAGAATAAGGGTGATGTACAGAGTTATAGTAACTACAGAGTGATAAAACTAATCAGCAACAGCATGAAGATATGGGAGAGAGTAGTGGACGCTAGGTTAAGAAGGGAATTGATGATTTCTGAGCAGTATTATGGTTTCATGCCAGGAAAGAGCACTACAGATGCAATGTTTGCTCTGAGGGTGTTGTTGGAGAAGTATAAAGAAGGTCAGAAGGAGTTGCATTGAGTCTTTGTGGACTTAGAGAAAGCATATAACAGGGTGCCTGGAGAGGAGTTGTGGTATTCTATGAGGAAATCAGAAGTGGCAGAGAAATATGTAAGAATGGTGCAGGATATGTATGAGGGCAGGGTGAAAGTGAGGACATCTGCAGTAAGAGTGATGGATACATTCAAGGTGGAGGTGGGATCACATCAAGGATTACATCTGAGCCCTTTCTTATTTGCAATGGTGATGGACAGGTTGACAGACAAGATCAGATATGAGTCCCCATTGACAATGATGTTTGTGGATGACATTGTGAATTGTATTGAGAGTAGGGAACAGGTTGAGGAGACCCTGGAGAGGTGGAGATATGGTCTAGAGAGGCGAGGAATGAAGATCAGCAGGACTAAGACAGAATACATGCGTTTGAATAAGATGGGGGACAGTGGAATGGTGAGAATGCAAGGAGTAGAGTTGGTGAAGGCGGATGAGTTTAAATACTTGGTATCAACAGTTCAGAGTAATGGTGATTGTGGAAGAGAGGTGAAGAAGAAAGTGCAGGCAGGATGGAGTGGATGTAGAAGAGTGTCAGGAGTGATTTGTGACAGACGGGTACCAGTAAGAGTGAAAAGGAAGGTCTACAAGATGGTAGTAAGACCAGCTAGGTTATATGGGTTGGAGATGAAGGCACTGATGAAAAGACAGAAGTCAGAACTGGAGGTGGCAGAGTTAAAGATATTAAGATTTGCATTGGGTGTGATGAGGATGGACAGGATTAGAAATGAGTATATTAGAGGGTCAGCTCAGGTTGGACAATTTGGAGACAAAGTCAGAGAGGCGAGTTTGCATTGGTTTGGACATGTGCTGAGGAGGGATTCTAGGTATACTGGGAGAAGGATGTTAAGGATGGCTCTGCCAGGTAAGAGGAAAAGAGGAAGGCCAAAGACAAGGTTTATGGATGTGTTGAGACTGGACATGCAGGTGGGTGGTTTGACAAAGAAAGGTGCAGAGGTCAAGAAGAAATGGAAACAGATGATCCACTGTGGTGAGGCCTAATGGTATCAGCTGAAAGAAAAAGAAGATAATTCAGCAAATAAATATTCTCAATGTTTCCTCAATTTCAGTACACTGGAATCTCTAGCAGGGGTACAGCAATTTGATCAATGCTAACTGTTTAGACCAGGTTGCACAAGCCCCTGCTAGAGATTCCAATGTACTGGACAAGATCATCTTAAAGATAGCTCCACAGTGCTCTGCATATATAATTATGCAGTCTCTGGTTAAATCTGACCACCATGCACTGAACTTCACCAATGGAATGCAACCGAAAACTCTCATTGATGTTACTTCCCTTGTGGATTTTTCTCTAAAGCCAACTTACTTCAACTGCATGGTGACTTGAAGATATTTAGTAGTCCAACACCCCCCATGAGGAGATAACAGCAGACATAGTTGCACTGACAGAGCATCTGTACACTGAACTTAACTCTTTTATCAAGATCTCAGCCCCAGACCACAACAAATATAGCAAAATGTTTAGAAACAAAAATCTTTGTTGGAACCCCAGTATACACAAGCTTTAGGAAAGAACTACTCTCCATTAGGAACAAAATGAAAACACCACAACTCGCAGTCAAAAACAGTAGGTTAAACAATAAAACTTAGATACAACATCAAATCCATCAAAGTGAATTATGCAGTGAAAACCAACATGGCTGTCAAAGACAACAGCAAGTCTTTCTTTAGCTATGTAATGAGACTTACATATACTACTACTAATTCTGCAGAACTAGTACATGATGGCACTAAATATTCTATACCTAAAGTTACAACCAGGATATTAGCAGACAATTTTCATTCCACCTTCTCATCCCCCCATATCCACCAACACTACAACACCACACCTTTGTGGCTCCCAGACAAAGATCTCTATGAAAAATTCTCACAAGAGTCTCTGAGGAAAAATATAGTAAATAAGGGCCTTATTATGTTCTGGGATACCTCCTTGCTAGTTTAAAGCAGTGTCTTACTAAACCACTCCATGATTTGTTTATCCTCATCCTTTCATCCATCTTTGTACTGCAGGTAAAGTGTACAATGAGGCTCCACTACTGGTGTGAGTAATAACAGACCCATAATCCTCACAAGACTAATTTGCAAATTGGTAGAACAAATTATTCTTGACCTTATAAATTCAGATATTTAAGGTCTCTAATCCATTTATACAAATCTGTTTAGGTCTTGCCTCTAACACCTACTGGATTTCTTTTGGAGAGTTTTTGTGGCCTTGGATTAAGGCAAATTAGAACACACTGCATACTTTGACCTAGTGAAGGCCTTTGACACCATTCCAAACTTGGACATCATAGCCAAGCTAGTCAAGCTTAACTGAAAACTCTCTGGACAGCAAAATGGCTCATATGCAGAACCCATTAAACCAAGAAATGGGACACACTGTCTTTCAAGAGGCTAGTTAACAGTGGTGTCCCATAGCACTTAGTACCTCATTTGCTCCTATTTAGCACTTGTTTAATGGATGTCAAAGCTGATGTCTAGGGCTTTTGGTTAACCATGCATTCAAATTACTTTAAATATGGTGTCATCATAAAGTCACCCAATGACTCCTACATCCTACAGAATGGCCAAATAAATGTTGCCAAGACCTTGGCCTTAAACTAGATACAAAAATTTGGTGTATAGCTGCTTCTGTAAAATGTAAATACCCAAGTTATAACCATACCAGTGCTACCCCCTTCAAGTCTGATAGAGTTACCAGAAAAATGGGCACATTCATTGACAGTGAGCTCTCCTTTGACCACCAAGTATCCACAATTGTTATTAAATCCTTCTATCTTGGAAGCTGTTTTCTAGTGGTATATTTTCCAAGTCCAAGGCTCTTAGGATGTCATCATACCTCTGTTTTCATTTCCCATTAGAAACATAATTGAATATAATGCTCCCTTTAGCATACACTTTTTCAGGCACTTTGTTCATCTCAAAAGACCCCAAACATTTCCTTACTAAGAAGATTAAGGGCAAAAGTCCCATTCCCTCTGCTTAGTGACTCAAAATCCTGTCCCTTTTCTCTATCTCATACAAACTTTTCTAGAATACAAGCATTCTTAAGATCCTAACTTGGGTGTGACTTCATTCAAATTCTAGAAAATGGGAGCACCATGAACACTTGCAATACAGCCCTCGGCCTTGACTGTAACTCAGAGTACCTACTAGTGAGAGAGATATTTCAACTAGAGAATACACTTCTATAGAATAAACTCTCCCTTAACATAAGGAAAAGTTTCTCCCTGACCCTCTTCAAGGGCAAGCTGGATGAATGGATGGGTTTTCATAAGTAGTCCTCAGGGTCTCCTCACATAGTATCTCGTGGATAGGAGCAACATGTAGTATGAATTGTCATGGCCAGGCTACATATATAGTCTACCAGATCAATCACCTACTATCATCTTATGAAACCAGTCACAATTTAATACCCCTGCCCAGCCCCATTTTGCATAGAGATAAACCCCTGACTATGACCCAATATCTAATTAGCAGTACAGGTGCTAGAAGGACCAGGCAGCATAGGACAGTTTTGAGCAGTACAGGTGCTAGAGGGACCAGGCAGTGGAGGACAGGTTTGAGCTGCCAGTGACCACTTCTGTATACTGGGAAGAGGGACGTAACACTGAAACACTGGAAACACGTGTTGGATTGGACAGTTGATGTATTTCCAGCAGCATGGGCCCTAGTAATCTCATACTGCACAATCCTGGGGTGCCCAATGTAGAGCATCCATACATACATTTTTCTAGAGAGGCCGTGGCAGCAACTGTGAATGTCTCACTGCAGATACTGAGATAATGCAAGGCTTGTACATTTGACTTACTAGCTTGCTCACTTGCTAGCACTTTATTCTCATGGATCATAAATGATGGAAATGACAGGCTTAGAACTGAGCAACAAATGTACAAAAGGGTCCTTGACCTTGGGAAGTGATGGGCCACAACTTCACACAGACTCTGAAAACCAGAGATTCAGGGGACACACAATGAATGAAACCTAGGACTTTTGCACTGCTGGGGGCCTGATGCATGCCACGACAGCACTGTTGTGGTATTAAGGCTTTTGATAAAATCTAGCATTTCATATACTTACTTGAATAAGGTGCTGGGATTGTTACATGCATCAAAAAATGGAATCATTGTCTCTTTTTTGTCTTGTTTTTGGTGCATGTAATAAATATTTACAGTTTTCCACTTGTGTGTCTCCAGCTAAACCCATCAAGGATTTTCTTTTGTGTAGAAATTGTAAGAGTGTGTTTAACACAGTTCTGAAGTTAAATTCTCACATAAAATGTTAGAGAAATGACAAAAATAACATGTACCAGTAACAAAAATCAGTGATGTCAGCTTTTACTGGAGAATGTGGAAACATTTTGAAATACTGATGAAACAATGGCATTTTATGAGATTCTACATTTTAGATAGACCAGCAGTTCTTACTACTGCATTTCTCTTCACAAAAATGCTTCTTTAGTCCAAGCCAGTTTATTCTAATTATTTGACAATGGAGCCTACGTCATTCGGTTGTTTTACATATTTACTGCAACCCTGCAGTATGGCCTTAAAAAATACCATCATGTCTAGAAACTATGCTACATTCGCACATATTATTCCCAGAATGTCCACTCAATGAAAGTTTAATTTTATTGACTAAATACTGTAAACCAATGACAATGACTATTACTGAAATATGACACTGTTACACACCATCATATTCTTTTGTTTACAAGAATATTTGTAAGTTTTTGCTGCTGCTCTCCCCTAACTGTTTATAGCAGCAGTCCTGCTAAATTCTCATTCAAAAACATACATGTGCACACATTTAACATATATATATATATATATATATATATATATATATATATATATATATATATATATGAGGCCACAGTGGTGCAGTGGTTAGCATTGCCACCTCACATCAACAGGTTCTCAGTTCTCTGGTTTAATTCTTGGTTGGGATGCCTTCTGTGTGGAGTCTGCATGTCCTAATTGCAGTTGCATTGGTTTCCTCCCGCACTCCAAAGACATGCAGCAGGTGAATTGGACACTCTAAATTGGACCTAGGGTTGAATGTGTGTGCGAGTAAGTGGTATGGATGAACTACCGCAGCAGGGCTAACTACCCGGTGCTGTAAACCTTGGCTCGAGATGATAGTCACTTTGAAGTGACACCCCAACCCCATGTGCAAATTGGGAAGAAGAGGTTGAGGATGTATATATATATATATATATATATATATATATATATATATATATATATATATATATATATGTATATATATATATATATATATATATAAAGTGAAAGTACGGGGCAAAACTATCTGTCAAGAGGTGACACAGTGGTAGAATATACTTGAATAGTTGAATAAAAAATAACACCACTGTAACTCAACAAATGCTTAATGGCAGGCAGATAAAACCACAATAAAATCCAAAGATAGTCTGAAAAATCAAAACTGGTAAGCGCTTTCACTGAATACAGTCAGCTTCTTCAGACCATATACAATATTTGCACAAATTCACAGGTATATACAAATCATATCATCAAATCTTCCAATGAACAACCTCCTTTCCACACCAGCTGTTCAATTAATTAATTGATGTTCAATGAATCACCTAAGCAACCCTGTCCCTTTAAGGGCTGGCCTTAAAGAGACCTTTCCGTTCAATCATTTACTTACCAGCCTGCAATTGTAAAATCTAGTACAATTCTCTTGTTACTGTCTTATTAGAAATATCACCCATCCTTAAATCTTCCTGGATGATTTCAACAACCATAAAACTATGCCCTTTATCTGTCTGAATAATATGTTTAGCCAGGGGATTCTTCACATCTCCCTGTTTAATACACCTTATATGCTCTCTCATCCTCTTCAACAAAGTGCTGATAGTTTTACCAACATAAAAAAACTTTGTGACAGATAATACACTGTGCTAAATATATTAGATTCTTTGTGTTGCAATCAGCAGAAACATTAAACTTATAGACTTTACTTGTGGTAGGATGTATAAAACTTACATTGATGTTAACATAACCACAAATATTACATTTGCCACATGGGAAGATTCCTTTCCTGGTATTGCTATGGTGACTATTAGCACTACCGTAACATAACAAACAATCATACCATGGCAGCATTCAATTCTCTATATTAATATATATTACTGACTTTAAACCAGCCTTCCTGAGCAGTGTGTCTTGCTGCTGCAGATGCTGGTAATAGCCAATGTCTACATCACCTTTGATTATTCTACTGCCATAATCTTTTTTTCCCAATCATCTGCATTAATGCAGAGGTGTTATTCCTCATTTGATATTAAAGAGATAAGTGATAGAATCCCCCCCCCAAAGTACTAGTATGTACAATTGCAGTCTGTCTCACCTGGGTTTCAGCATGTCCTTCCATATCATTTGCCCTCTTTTTGCACTGTGTTCCGTCCACCAATTTTTTTTTTTTACCCATAACAACTTGATTCCAGGCCTTTACCCTCTTAACTTGTTTGGGCTTCATTTCGAAAAAGGCGCTTTCACGAGGATGCAGTTTTCCACATAGCTAATGTTATCCTTCTGTGCCTTGACACCACATTTCGTGTTATTGTTGCAGCCAAAACAATTGCTGCTGTCATGTGCAAACATTTTTGTAATCATCAGTCAAACAACACAACAATGAAAGCAAGCCTGCCATCATCATCATAATAAAAAAAAAGTTAGGGACACAAAACCAATAATGACATATACATGCAGAATTACAATCATGAATACATTCACAATAGTAAGGCAAGTAGATTGTTATCAGAGCTATCTTTCCTATACCACTTATTTGTATTCATAATACTGTCATTTTTCATTCAGTAGGAATACTCGGATATATCCCAGTAAACATCCCTTATACTTCAGTACTTCACAATTAAATCACTGCATTGGACTACGTTTGCACTGTCACTAAATGAATACTGATCACTATATATTTCCAAGCTGCTGTAATGAATTTCCATTTGCAAATTACACTTTTACAGTACACTTAAGCCATTCTAATCTGCCCAGCATATCAGTAAAATGAGAATTTCTTTAAGTAAACTTAGTAATCTAATATCATTTTGAATGGTTTCATATTAATTTGTAATATTTTTATTACTTTTGCTTACATTAAAAAGTCTGCAATTTCCTAACCCACTTGCTGCTTATCTAGAGTAATCACAAGTTAATACGGTGGTTTTAAACTTATTTCCCGTAAGTTCAGAGTTATTTAAACATCTGCATGCAAATGAGGCCTCTTTCTGTGTATCTCTGTGAATAACAGTAATGCGCAAATGTGTAAAGCAACTTTTTTGCACAACTGGACCTTGGCAGTCGAAAAAGTGGCCTTGGAATAGTGGTCCCCAGTAGTCTGCAGCAGTCCCCAGTAATCCCCAGAATGTCACAGGGATGTGCAGGGAACTTCAGTTATTGTCTAAGATAACATTTAGAAAAGGCAAAACGGAGTCATATGCATGTGAGTTTGCACAGCCCTGAAGAATCCCTGCCCATCCAACATCATCTAGCACACTTTAACACCTCAAGTCACTCAGTGTGATTACTAAGAGTTGACATTGACATACGCAGGAAATTTTATTTCTGCAGAAATAAACAACCTCCTTCCAAAAGAAAAAAAAAAAATCTTTATTACTGATGCTGTACTGCAGGATGAATGTAGAAGGACATTATTCCTTATTGACATTCAGGTGTAATACTCCAAAGAAGGTAGCAACAGCAAGGCACAGCAGTGGTAGCAGCTATAAGTAAGATGAAGACTGATGATTTCATTAATGAACTTTTTTCAACCATATAAAGGAAATGTATTCCATTAAAAAACATACAGGCGAGAAAACCAAACTTGCCAATAATAACACTAACAGATCTAATTCCCCCGCTTGTTAGCTGGGTTTGGTTAGGGTGATGACACACCTCAGAAGGAGTGCTTCTAAACCTGTGAACCATAGCCCTACTCACTTTCCTCATTCTGGTACAGGTACTTCAAACGATGGCAGCACTTGTGAAGACATGAGGTTGTGCCCCAAACTGGTCTAACAAAGAGAACAAGATAATGTTCTACCTTCTTAGGGATTCGTACCAAGATCCAGGCATGCATAAAAAAGGGTTGGACAGAAAGAAAGTAGACATCTGGCAGGACTTGTGTGAGCACCTGTCAACCCTGATAGGGATTGCCTGTTCTTGCCCCTAGTGACACAGACATGATGGCCTACACAGGCATAAGCCTGACCAGCTTGATAAGAGCATAGGTCATGTGATGCTGAGAAGAACTGAGTTCATTTGTAAGTGTATTTTATTTTTAATCACATCAAACAAAAGTTCAAAAAATAAACTATATAATACTTACATTGATGAAGACAGGTGCTACAAGAAATGTGTGTAACTGCAAATATTTATCTCTATGTAATTATAATGCATAATAAAGCACAGACATATCTGTATGCAGAACTGCCTCCATAAACAAGTATGGAATTTTTATGTGCTGACATAGTGGTGTGTATAAATACATGCATTCATGAGTAAAGAAATATATATATATATATATATATATATATATATAAACACACACACACATATATATATATATATATATATATATATATATATATATATATAATACAGATGTACTTATGCATGACTATACTTATTTTTCATGTGTATAAATACATGTATTTATACACAAAAAATATTTGCATTGACACACAATTTCATGTACAGTGAGTATTACCTCAGTTAGTACTTAAAATACATGCAGACAGTTTTGGTAATAAAATGATTTTGCATAGGCCAGAATGTTTTTATTAATGTGATAATTGTAGAACACAGTAGGGTCTTCCATAAATTAACTGCATGCACAAGATGGCTGGACTCAGTCAAGAACCACACCCTAGCCAGAGTAGAGGTTAGGAAACGGACTGGAGGTTGCAGTGTAAAGTGAATGACCATTTAATAGTGAGAGATGATCAACTATATTATTTCTGTATACATTTCTAATCTAAACAATCCCCTTATATCCTTACACTTATTAAGCAGAAACCTATCACAGTATTGTTATAAAGTATATGTAGTGCATCAATGTAACAGTAAATATGTTTTGCTTGATTAAGGTTTAATTTTAAGAAAGTAAATATGTTTTGTTTAATTAAGGCTGAATTGAAATAAAGGGAAATAATTCTTTCAATTCTTATATTTTGATGTATGTGTACAGCTTCTACATCTGCCTGAAGAAACTTCACAGTGTGTTACTTAAAACTGCAACTTTAGTAAACAAAAGTACAGTTTTGTACCTACCATAAATGTAGATGTTCGAAGATCCACATTGCTGCAGTCCTAACACTTGGGTAGTCCGCTGTCCCAGTCGGCCCGAATACCAAAGTATAAGGCTGACGTCGGTCAAGGCGCATTTGACTGACATCAGAACGTCAGGGTACAAATGCGCATGACCGACGTCATATCCTCAGTCTTTTCTTGCCCCAGATGTCAGAAGACCCTAAAAAGATAAGGTCAAAACCAAAAAACACCAAAACACTCCTGTGCCTAAAATATGTACAATATATACAAATGTACAAAAAATAGAACCTCACCCACACAACCACCCCTAAACACAGAGGGGAAGGAGGGAGGGAAAATTGGACTGCAGCAATGTGGATCTTGAACATCTACATTTATGGTAGGTACAAAACTGTACTATGTTCTTCATCTCACATTGCTGCAGTCCTAACACTTGGGTAGAATCCCAAAGCAGAGGTAAGGGAGGATGGCTAAGCTATAATGAAGCAGGAGCTGCCAAAATGCCCTGCAACACAGCAGTGGCAAAACCAGCCCTGGACTTAGAATAGAGAGGAAGGTGGTAATGCTTGGAGAAAGTATGCACTGAACTCCAAGTAGCTGCCTCCAAAATATCCTTAGTTGCCACCCCTTAGAAATGCTGTTGAAGTGGCAGTAGCCCTAGTGGAATGAGGCCTAATCCCAGCTGGAATCTCTTTGCCATGATGGGAGTAACAGAATGCAATGCAAAACCCAATCCACTTAGAAATAGTTTGTTTTGACACAGGCTTGCCCTGAGAACTCAAAGCAAAAGAAACAAACAACTGCTGAGACTGCCTAAAATCCTAGTCCTGCTTAAATAATAACGCAACTGCCTGTGTACATCTAAAGTGTGCAAAATCTTTTCCCCTATTTTGGGGATCTGCATAAAAAGTAGGCAAATGAATAGTTTGGTTTAAAGCCACACTAGAAACCACCTTAGGCATAAATGAAGGATTAGTACGTAAAGATACCCTATCCTTATGAAAAATCAAAAAAGGCTCCACCGCCATAAGGGCCTGCAATTCAGAAACCCTTCTTGCAGAAGTAATGACCAACAAAAAGCAGTCTTCCATGACAAGTATTTCAACTCAGCAGTAGCCGAGCTCAAAAGGTTGTAGAGTAAGTTTCTCCAACACAAAATTGAGGTCCCAAGCAGGAGTAGGAGCTCTTCGGGGGTCTTATATTCTTTGCCCTCTAAGAAATTGCTTGAACAAAGGATGAGAAAACAATGGTGGGTCACAATCATAGTGAGCTGAAATTGCTGCAGCATGAATCTTAATGGAAGAGAAAGACAAACCTTTGTCCAATAGCTCAGTAAGATATTGAAGAGCCACACTCAAATTAGGCTCAGAAACATCCAAATCCTTTGCTGCACTCCAAAATAAAAATCTCTTCCATTTTTCTGCATACACCTTACGTGTACTAGGTCTTCTGGCTTCCGTAATCACATTCAAAACTTGTTGAGGAAGTTGAGACCTGCTGTGGTTCAAAACAGAATATGCCAGGCTGTTAGATGAAGAGAGTGAAGCTTGACATTGAGTAGATGACCGTCCCTCTGAGACAAAAGGTGTGGAATCAAAGGTAAAGGCCATGGAGGCTTTCTTACCAGATTCCTCAGTAATGGGTACCAGTGTTGCCGAGGCCAATCTGGAGCTATCAAAATCATCCTTGGCTTGTCTTGTCTGACCTTTAGGAGTACCTTTGGGAGGAGAGGCAGAGGTGGAAAGGCATACACATGAAGATTTTCCCAACTGAACGAAAGAGCATCCACTTTCCAAGCTGTGTGATGATAACTTTTCGTGCAAAACTTTGGCAGCTGGTGGTTTAGTGGAGAAGCGAACAGATCTATGTCTGGAGTTCCCCATGACACTGTCAATTTTGAAATACATGAAGATCCAGTTTCCACTCGTGGGGATCCATGATTTGCCTGCTTAACACATCTGCTAAGGAGTTCTGTGCTCCTGGCAGAAACCTTGCTTGAAGAGTAAGCTGCAAGCTGAGCGCAGTCTCCCACAAAATCATTGCTTGCCTGCATAGAGGATAAGAATGTGTTCCCCCTTGCTTGTTGATGTACCACATGATAGTTGTGTTGTCTGTTAGAATCAACACCTGCCCTGGAAGAAGTAACTCCTTGAAAGCCTTCAATGCAAACTGGACTGCTAACATCTCCTTCATGTTGATATGTAGATGCTGTAGTCTGGCAGGCCGCTTGTCTTGTATCCACTTTCCATTCAGATGAGCTCCCCAAGCTATGTCTGAGGCATCTGTCGTTAGAATCTGACTCGTCTCTGGCCGGGTCACAGAGAGTCCCTTGTTTAGGTGACATTCCTGAGCCCACCACAAAAATTCCTTTTGAATGCAAGGTATTATTTGAATGACAGTGTCCAGATCCTGGCAGTGCTGTGTCCATACATTTTTGAGATACCATTGTAGCTTCCTCATATGCAGTTTGGCATTGGGAAGCACCAGAATACAAGATGCCATGAACCCTAATGCTTGAAGGACTGTCCTTGCAGTCAGCACGGACTGATGAGATAGTTGATGGAAGTAAAGGGATAGACTCTTTTGTTTGTCCGGGGTTAAAAGGCCATCTGGGCTGCTGTATTCAGTCTCACACCCAGAAAGCACATGTCTTGAGAGGGTACTAGACTGGACTTTATTTCGTTCACAGAATACCCCAGGCATCTTAGCACTGCTATCACATAATCCAGATGCTGAAGAAGCTCGTCCTTTTCTTGAGCCAGAATCAGACAGTCGTCCAAGTAAGGATAGATTTGTATTCCTTTTAGCCTGAAAAAAGCTACAACTGGAGCCAGAACTTTTGTGAATACTCTGGGTGCAGTAGATAAGCCAAAGGGCAATGCAGAGAACTGATAATGGGAATTTCCAGCTCGAAACGCAGATACTTCCTGCAACTGAGTCTGATAGGCACATGAAGGTAAGCCTCCTTGAGATCTAAAGTTACCATCCAGTGATCTTTGCCCAGCAGAGGTAAAAGCTGTTGTAACGTCAACATTTTGAACTTGGGAATGTCCAAATAAGTGTTGAGGATAGACAAATCCAAAATTGGTCTCCACGTGTTCCCCTTTTTGGTACTAGGAACAGGCGAGAATAAAATCCTAGGCCCCTTTCTGGCACAGGAACCGCTGAATGGCCCCTATCTGGAGCAACAGAGAAATTTGCTTGTGAGCCTCTTTTCTTTGTAGAGGAGGAATGTCTGGCATGCCTTTGAAAGGAGGCAAGGTATGGAAATAAAACCTGTAACCGTGGTGAACGATATCCAATACCCATCTGTCTTGGGTAATAACACTCCAGTTTTCTTTGAAAAGTGCCAGCCTTCCTCCCAAAGGTGCTGCCAGACGAGAAGGCTCTGGCAGCTGAAAAGGCAAGTCATTGGGTCTGCTTACGAAAGGACTGACCCCTGCCTTCACCAGAAGACTGGGCAGGCGAACTGCCTGCTCTAGGCCTAAAAGAACCTTGAGCTCTGCCCCTACCACGTCTAGATCTACCCCTAGACTGAGAATCATAAGAAGGATAAGTCCACCCCTTAGTAGGCCAATTTCTACTAAACTTTGGAGGCTGAACCTGCAAAAATCTTTAACAGTCTGCATAGACTTAGCCTTGTCCTCCATTTTCTTTAAAACTGCGTCCACAGGCGCACCAAATAACACATCAGATTGTAAAGGAGCATCTAAAATCCTTGTCTTTACATGTTCAGCTAAATTCTGATCCTTGAGCCAGGCGTGCCTGCGAAGAACAGAACCAGTGGCTGCCACCCTCGAAGAGGCCTGTACAGCATCAAAACCACATTGCAAGGAATGCTTACCCACTTGTTCAGAAACATGAACTAAATCCTGCAACTCTTTACACTCAATACCTTCCGCCAGAGCATCTACCTTAGACTTCAATTGTGAAAGGAGATAATTTTGGTATTTCAACATGTGAAACTGGCAATTCAAAGCCCTCATGGCTAAAGTGGAAGAAGTATACACCTTTTTCCCCCATCTATCCAAAGCCCTTGCCTCTTTATCAGAAGGAACAGGATTTTTAACAACAGAAGCCTTAACACCTTTAGGGCCCTGAGAAACAGTTTCTGGGTCTGCCCTGGGACTTTTAAAAAGATACTTATGAGCTTCAGGCACCCTATAATACCTGTCCGGTTTAACTGGGGCAGGAGGCAAAGAATCAGGGTTCAGGGAAGCCTCTGCAAAAACATCCTCTACCACATCCAGAACAGGAGGGATAGCTAAAGGCCTATGCTGGGGTAGAAACAAAAATTCCCTAAGCCTTTTCCTAGAA